>NC_077248.1:24118755-24161255 GCF_947179165.1 Solanum dulcamara
AGGTGAAAGCTTCCATACCATCATAAATTAAATAAAATTTTCTTCTATTTTGATTTTGATCTTGCTAACTACAAGCTCAAAGATATAATTTCAAGCAAGATCTGAATGACCGTGCGGACTACCGCCAGTCTTTTAGATCTTGGTTGCGATGGTCAACAATGCATAACATTTCATGGGCCACTGTTGCATATTTGCGTTGGGCCTCGGTCCATTTTGCTGAATGAAATCTTATAAGATATTCCTTTTTATCATTGGGATTGATTTGTTTAAGAATTCCTCCAAACCCAATATTAGAAGCATCTGTTTCGATAATTTTTGGCCAAGCTGGGTTAGCCAATGTTAAACAAGGTAAGGATTTTACTCGCTGTTTAACTGATCAGACAAGTTCTGTTAGACTATTAGTCCAAGGAAGTTTATGATTCTTTTTTAACCTTTCATATAAAGGTGATAAATCTCGAGATAAGTTTTTATAAAATGGAGAAATATAATTTAAGCTGCCCAAAAATCTTTGGAGCATAGTTCTATCTGTGATTATATCAAGGAATTTCAAAGCAAAATTAATTGATCGTTGAATAGGAGTGATTTTACCTTGACAAATATTATGTCCAAGAAATCTAATTTATGTTTGAAACAAACTCATTTTAGGTTTTGATATAACTAACCCATTTTGTATTACAATATTTTTGAATATATCAAGATGTTTAATATGAGTTTCAAATATTTTTGAGTAGACCAAAATATCATCAATATAAACAATGATGAAATCCAAATAGGGATTAAAAATATCATTCATTATTTTTTCAAATTCGGATGGGGCATTTTTTAACCCAAATGGCATTACGTTCTATTCATATTGTCCAAAGGGAACATTAAAAGCAGTTCTATAAGTATGCTCTTTAAAAATCTGTATTTGCCAATATCCTGATTTTAAATTAAACTTTGAGAAAATATTGGCATCATACAACCTAGATAATAAATCTCTTTTGTTTGGAATAGGATATCTAATCTATTTTAAATATTTATTTAATGATTTGTAATTTATTACTAACCTGGGCAAACCTCATTCCTTTTCTGCAGCATTATTAACATAAAAGGCAGTACAGGACCATGGTGATTTGGAGGATTTAATCAGACCCTTTTTAGGAGATTATCAATTTCCTTTTTGCAAAATTCTATTGTTATTATTACTATTATTATTATTATTATTACTGTTATTATTATTATTACTATTACTATTATTATTATTAGTATTATTATTATTAGTATTATTATTCTTGTTATTTCTATTATTATTATTATTACTATTGTTATTATTACTATTATTATTATTATTACTATTATTATTATTATTATTACTATTACTATTATCATTATTATTAGTAGTAGTATTACTATTATTATTATTATTACTATTATTATTATTATTATTATTATTATTATTATTACTATTATTATTACTATTATTATTATTATTATTATTATTATTGTTATTACTAATATTATAGTTATTATTATTACTATTATTATTACTAATATTACTACTGTTATTACTTCTATTACTATTATTACTATTATTATTACTAATATTACTACTGTTATTACTTCTATTACTATAATTACTATTATTATTACTATTACTAATATTATTACTATTATTATTACTACTTTTATTATTACTATTATTATTAGTATTATTACTACTACTACTACTACTACTACTACTGTTATTACTATTATTATTATTATTATTATTATTATTATTGTTACTATTATTATTATTACTACTCTTATTACTACTACTACTACTACTATTATTACTATTATTATTATTACTATTATTATTATTATTATTATTATTATTACTATTATTATTACTATTACTATTACTATTATTATTACATTATTACAATTATTAGTACTATTATTATTATTGCTACTATTATTATTATTATTACTATTATTATTATTATTATTATTATTATTATTATTATTATTATTATTATTATTATTATTATTATTATTACTATTATTACTACTGTTATTACTTCTATTACTATTATTACTACTATTATTATTGTTATTACTACTACTATTATTACTATTATTATTAGTACTATTATTATTACTATTATTACTACTAATATTACTATTATTATTATTATTACTATTACTACTACTATTATTACTACTATTATTTGCCACGACCCAAAACGGGTCATGAGTGACACCCACACTTAACCTTCTAGGTGGGAGAACCAATGATACAAATCCAACTTATAAAATATAACGATAATACGAAAGCTAAACTTATGAAAGTAAGAACTAACAAAATCACTAAAGTCTATTACATACTGTTACACCCCACATTCTCGAGCTCAGAGTGTCTTTTAAGTTCCTTAGATATTATTATGTGAGCCAGATAAGCTACGACACTATCAAACGACTCTAAGAAAAGGAGAATGTGATACCCCATAGTAGAGAAGGTTGGAAATAGAGTTATAAGAATCTGGAAGGAACTGGAGGCCAAGTAATGAGTCGTAGGACTCGATTTATCTATGTAATCTCCTAACTTAGAAGTCTTACATACCTAAGCTACTTGAGGATATGCCAAGCTTACGTAGTATGGATTACATAGGCTCTTAAAATAAGATGAGATTATGAACCCACGAGGAAGAAAAAAAGAAGATACATGGAAGCCAATGAGGGAGTGACACGTGGCAGCACCTCAAGCAAGCAGGTGACCCACCTACTTAGGGTAAATAGGTGACCCACCTGCTTGGGGGAGGTGGGCCCCACTGTCATGTGGCAGCCCCTCCTTCAATGCTTGTATGCGGTGGCCCAATAGGGGCAGGACACGTGTCCCCCCCCAAAACCACATATATGTATGTATATGTAACATATACTTTAGGTTTCATTCATTAAATCTTCAGCAAACAAAAAAAAAAGAACAAACCCTAAAGTGGAGAGAAAAATGTGACGGCTTGGAGCAAAAAAATAGGTAAGTCCCGATTTCATTCCATAAATTAATTATCCAGAATATACCATGATGATATGGAGGTATTGGAAGTATAAAATCATGGCTTGGTGCAGCCAAAATGGACAGCAAACAGTCTGCAACTTTCAGCACGCTAAAGAGGTTTCCGAGGCGCAATTTTGGCTAGTTTTGACCAATTTTGGGTAAGGTAAGTTTTATACTTTAAATTAAGACTTTATGGGGTTGTTATGGAGTGTATTATGTACCTTTTATACTTCTGAGAGTATAAAAATATCGTGGAGATGCTCAGAGAAAGAAATAATCTAAATTGAAGTCGTCGTAGTTAAATTGTAGTCGAAGTGAGGCGTTGTGTGTTTGGAGGCGGCTTCTGGTTATGTGGTGTGTGTTTCAGGGACTAAATGTCTTATAAAATAGTTGGGGGAGCTTCTTATTGCAGCCACACGACCCCCTCTTCGTAGGGTTAAAGGTTTTGCAAATTGGAAACTAGAAACCTTATTTTGGCATCATAGTTTCGAGCGAGTCGTTTAGAGTTTATATTGTGTAGTGTTTCCATGTTGTACATATATATGAGCTTCTGGTTATGTTGTTGGTTGGATGTAGGTATTAAGTACGTAATTGGGGATTCGGATAGGGCACATTATAGGGGAGATGCTGCCCGATTTTCATTCTCTTTAACTAGTTAAGGAACTAGTCGAGAAGGCGAGCAAGGGGATGAGTTTTATAAATACTCGTGTGTAACCTAAGGTGATGAAAAGCCTAAGGTTGTTGATAGTTGTATTTCATCCATGTTAAATAGGTTTGGAGGACGACGAGAGGTATGTGAAGCTTTCTCTTGGCATGTTCTTGGCATAAGTATGTAAAGCCTGTCTCTCTTTTCTTCTGGGCATGTCTTAGAAATATGTTATGAATGGTTTGTATATGAAACATGGGAATAATTCCATTCGTAAAGCTCCGAGTATAGTTCATAATTCTTATCCACTTCATGATGGTAGAACTCTTGTAATAGTTGAGCTATTGCCTTTTTAAGGCTTCTATAGGATAAAAGGTAATATATGTAGAGCCTATTGACTTGTGTTCACTTCTAAATGCTAAGGAGCTTAAGGTAGCCGAGCTATCACCCTCGAGCCTTCTGTACATGAAATAGTAACTGGATGCATGGGAAGCATGAACTATAAATCCTATTCATTTCTTAATATCAAAGTTCTTGAAGTAGTTGAACTACTACCCTCGAGTCCCTATATGATGAATACTAATTAAATGTATGAGCTCCCGTGCCTAAGAACTCTATAATGACAAGAGTCTCTGATTGAATAAGCTGTTTGGTATTACTTTAATAAAAGTCTAGGACTCTTGAGACTCCATCGATATGGCCCCTAATGGCATTTAGAGTATACTTGAGATGATGATCATTTTGATCCTCAAATGATAGTCCATGATGATTGTTATATCGAGTCTCAAATGATGAGCTAATTGCATATGGTTCCTCGTTAATCTACTCATGCAGGCTGTTAATACATCACTCACCGCGTCCCATGAAGGGCCGAGCAAGATAAACTCACTATGTCCCATAAAGGGCTGGGCAGGATAAACTCACCGCGTCTTATGAAGGGCTGGGCAGGATAAACTCACCTCATCCCATGAAGGGCCGGGCATGATAAATTCACCGCGTCCCATGAAGGGCCGGGAATGATAAATGATAAAATGCTGATTCACCGCATCCCATGAAGGGCCGGGTATAATATATGGTGAAATGATTATTCACAGCGTCCTATGAAGGGTCGGGCATGATACACGATGAAATGACAGCTTCATTGAGTCCCTCACTGAAGGACCGGATACAGTCTATAGGCATGCATGTAGAAATATAGTGACATACTTGTAGCACCAAGTCCCACAGCGGGCCAAGTATGGTATGTAAGGAAGATATACATGCCCTCATATCATAAGATACGAATGAAAAGGGCTACATATACGTGAAAAAGTTTTAAACTATTGAGGTTTATATGTATAGTATCACATCACACATGGTTCAACTTAAGTATAGCTGATAGATACGCATAAGAGGGTCCAGGTCAGACTCCAATCATGGCCTACGAAGTTGGGTCGTGACAGAAGTGGTATTAGAGAAGTTCGTCCTTGAAATGTCTACAGACCGTGTCTAGTAGAGTCTTAGTTATTGGTGTGTCATGCTCCATATCTATAGACTAGAGGCTATATGACATTTAGGATGTTACCTTTCTTTTATATCTAAGATCGTGCGATAGAGCCAAGTCATAAGGAATGAAATTTCTCATACTAACTTGTGATTTTAGCAAAAGGACAATATCGATAGAAGAAAGTAATTGACAATACTGGAAGTTACAAAGCACGCAGGTAAGCAAAGGCATGAAAGACAAATGTCAGGTAAGGTATTGAAATGCGATTGACATATAAAGTTGAAGAGTAAAAGAAGAGGTAAATAGGAAAGTGTAACAGATGCAGTTCGAGTGGACATACGAGGTAAGTCCCTTTCCATACTGTTAATTGTGAGCGCCCTGTGTGGCTGCGATATGAGATGATATGACTATATATATGTGTGCCCTGTAAGGTACTGTTGGCATTTTTTGCGTGCAGGTGTTGAGATAGTAAGAAATACAGAGGAAACTCTGCCCAAATTTTCTTAGAAATAAGAAGAGAATAAGATACAGGGCTATAGTATGTCTTGAAAGGTTGTGCTCACAACAATGATGAGATTTGACTAAACGAGTATGGCTGACCTCGAGAAATAAGTGAACTGCTAAATTAAAGGCAATAGAAACTAGGAGGTCGATATTGGTATAGTAGAACGAAGGTGGAAAGGACCTATAAGCAAAAGAAGATGACTTATAGAAGACTGATATATCAGGATAAAACGATATAGTAAGGCATTGCCTGAATTGATACATAGGGATAAACTATGACGAGTTATAGTTGTAAGAAGTAACAATATGATTACAATAAGAGTACAAAGGAGAAAAGAATTGTGACGGATATAAAGTAGTAATAAGATAGCTTGTGAGACATTAAGGATAAGACTAACTAAGAAGGGTAAGTAGCCCATAGTAAGAATCGTGAAGAGGGTCAAACGGTGTTATACTATGGGACTGAATGAGAATAGGGTACCAGGTGAATATAACAAAAACTGTTATGAGAATAAGTAAAGCTTAGTAAGGAAATAACTAAAAGGTATGACGTGGTCCATGTGAATGGAATGAAAAGATAGGTGTGAAATAGAAAAGCAATCTATAGAACAAATAAGGAAGATTTATCAAGTTCTGTAAGGAAAGTTTCGAATAAAGGTTATGTGATGACAAAAAGGATAACTAGTGCAAGGAAATAAAGGGTAATATGGAGTTCCTTGTGCACAACCAAAAATGGATATGAGCTGGAGGAATAATAGAGAAATTCTAATAAAGGCACTCAAGATAGATGTGATTAATTAAGTATGAGTATCGAACAAAAAGGGAAATAGATAGTTACGAACTAAAGGTATAGTACGATGAAAAGGTGATAAGACAAGGCCACTACTACAACGAAGTTGATATGGTTTTATGCAGGATTAGAAGTGAGCCTTAAGCACAGGACAAAGAGAAAAGTTCAGGAGGCATAAAGAAGTATTGTGTATACGACTCCACCTTGATGATTAGTGAGATCCTACAAGGAGAGGAAATGTTGATTTGCACAATAACTACTGCATTGTGAGGTTATTAGAAGAATAAGTGGTATCCACTGGAATAAGGATAGTATAATGATGGAGCTTGAAACACGAATCATCAAAGTATAAGTACTCCCGAGTGGAGAATTTGAACCAATTATGAGCACGAGCTAATTATTGATTGGGATGAATGGAATGTGGCTTTAAATGCACTGCTACATTACAGATAGTTACTCGAGTATCAACCATTAGATGATATTTTATATGATATATTGCAAATACTAAAGCACTCTATGGTTGTGCTAGGGTTTCTTATAAAGGCAACCTAATGTATGGATGATTTAACAGAAAATGTAGATATGGTGCAACACGTTAAATATGTTGGAGTAGAATCATTCGCGTGTGAATAGCTGAAAATAAATGGAGGATAATATGGATGCACCCTAAAACAGGGGAAGTGGCCAAGAGAAGTACAAGCGTAAGAGAAACTCAACTGACACTATCGTATGTAAATGGGAACGCTTAAACTTCAAACGAGACCCCATAAGGGATGGACGCGATCATACCCGCACTAATGCACCGGATTCCGTTAAAACTCTGAAATTAAGCGTGCTTGTTGGGGGTAGCACTGGGATGGGTGACCCCCTGGAAAGTAAAAAAAAGGGAATGAAACAAGTATGATAAAAAGAGATTATAAAGGCATATTAGTACAATGACACATATAGAACAGAGTAAGCCAGAGCAGAAAAGATTATGACTAAATTGGAACGCACCTCGTGTAAATGGCACAAAAATAATTGTGCAGTCTATGAGCATTGGCATACTAAGAGTAAGAGCAAGTGATTACTTGATAAAAAGAAATACAATGTGATTGCCATATTTAGAATCTATTAAAGAAAAGTGTAAGATGGTTTGAGGCAGAACTATTAAGATATAATCGGTATTAAGGACAAAAGCCATAGCGGAGCCCTGACCTTGACTAAAGGAGGTAAGCCGCTAGTATAGCGATGCTAAAGCATTTTCTGAATTTCTTTAAGTACCTACACATGTTTGTGTAAGAATTACAGTATAATGTATGATAATAAAACTGGAAAGAAGATCTGAGTAAAAGCACAGGATAGCATACCTAAAGTGTTACAAGTTGGATTAAGAGGAGTTGTATAATAGCTTAAATGAAGTGGAGCATCAGAGGCTTGGTAGCCTATTACGGGGGATGGGAATCCTGACTCGGAAATGGAAAGCAATTAACATAGGTTATAGTGTAGGCTGAACTCGCACTCTACGGAAGTATAAGTTCATATGGGTTTTGATAGATAGGCTGACAGAATCAACCCATTATCTTCCAGTTAGGAAGGTGTATTCAGCGAAGGGCTATGCGAGATGACATAAGAAGGAAATAATAAGATTTCTCGGGGTTTCCACATCTATTATCTCAGACAGGAAAGTTCAATTTACATCTAACCGCTGGAGATTATTCCAGTAGGGATTGGGAACAAGGTGAATCTTAGTATGATATTTCTCCCTTAGATTAATGGATAGGCCCAGAGAGGATCTAGCAAATTATTAATGAAGTAAAGCTTATTCAGGGACAAGCTATCGATTATCAACCTAGAGTCGACAATAAGGGGATATATTGGTCCTTCTCAGGTCATTCGTAGCATAGATAAAGCTGCCTATGAGTTGGACCTACCATCCAATTTGAAGAAATACATTCAGTTTTCACAGCTCAATGCTCTGTGAATATATAGGCGACCTTCCCAGAATATTCTTCGTGGGTGAGCTCCACATGAAAGGAAAGTTATCCTATGAGGGGCAACCTATTGCCATCTTGGATCGGCAGATTAAAAGGTTGCAAACTAAGGACGTAGCTTCTGTCAAGGTGTTGTGGCGGAGTAAGGATCGTGAAGAAATGACCTGGGAAGCTGAAGAGGACATGAAACACAGGTATCCATACCTATTCCTAATGTCTACAGGTAACCCCCACTCCTGGAACTCGTATATTAATTACTTGGATGAAAATGTATGTTGTCGCAATAGAAGGGAATCTCCCTACAGTTTGTATAAAGTCTTAAGGGAAGTCTTATTCAACATTCGGGGATGAATGTTCTAAAGGGGGGAAGGATGTTACACCCCACATTCTCGAGCTTGGAATGTCTCTTAAGTTCCTTAGATATTATTATGTGAGACGGATAAGCTACGATATTATCAAACGACTCTAAGGAAAGGAAAATGTGATACCCCATAGTAGAGAAGGTTGGAAATAGAGTTATAAGAATCCGGAAGGAACTGAAGGCCAAGTAATGAGTCGTAGGACTCGATTTACCTACGTAATCTCCTAACTTAGAAGTCTTACATACCTAAGCTACTTGAGGATATGCCAAGCTTACGTAGTATGGATTATATAGGCTCTTAAAATAAGACGAGATTACGAACCCACGAGAAAGAGAAAAAGAAGACATATGGAATCTAATGAGGGAGTGACATGTGGCAGCACCTCAAGCAATTAGGTGACCCACCTTCTTGGGGTAAGTAGGTGACACACCTGCTTGGGGGAGGTGGGCCCCACTGCCACGTGGCAGCCCCTCATTCAATGCATGGATGCGGTGGCCCAATAGGGGCTGGACACATGTTCCCCTTAGGGGATGACACATGTCACCCCCTAATACCACATATATGTATGTATATGTAACATATACTTTAGCTTTCATTCATTAAATCTTCAGCAAACAAAAAAAAAAGAACAAACCCTAAAGTGGAGAGAAAAATGTGACAGCTTGGGGAAAAGAAATAGGTAAGTCCCGATTTCTTTCCATAAATTAATTATCCATATTATACCAAGATTATATGGAGGTATTGGAAGTATAAAATCATGGCTTGGTGCAGCCAAAATGGACAGCAAACATTCCACAACTTTCAGCACGCTAAAAAGGTTTCCGAGGTGTAATTTTTGCTAGTTTTGGTCAATTTCGGGTAAGATAAGGTTTCTCCTTTAAATTTGGACTTTATGGGGTTGTTATGGAGTGTATTATGTACCTTTTATAATTCTGGAAGTATAACAAAATCGTGGAGATGCTCAGCGAAAGAAAAAATCTAAATTGAAGTCGTCGTAGTTAAATTATAGTCGAAGTGAGGCGTTGTGTGTTTGGAGGAAGCTTCTGGTTGTGTAATGGGTGTTTCAGGGCCTAAATATTTTGTAAACGATGTGGGGGACATTCTGATTGCATCCACACGACCCCCCACATCGTACGGTTAAAGGTTTTGCAAATTGGAAACTAGAAACCTTATTTTGGCATCGTAGTTTCGAGCGAGTCGTTTGGAGTTTATATTGTGTAGTGTTGCCATGTTGTACATATATATGAGCTGCTGGTTATGTTTTTGGTTGTATTTAGGTATTAAGTACGTAATTGGGGATTTGGATAGGGCACATTATAGGGGAGATGCTACCCGAGTTTCATTAACTCTTTAACTAGTTAAGAAACTAGTCGAGAAGGCGAGCGAGGGGATGAGTTCTATAAATACTCGTGTGTAACCTTCCGGGCATGATAAATGATAAAATGCTGATTCACCACATCCCATGAAGGGTCGGGCATGATATATGGTGAAATGATTATTCACCGCGTCCTATGAAGGGCCCGGCATGATTCACGATGAAATGACAGCTTCATTGAGTCCCTCACTGAAGGACCGGATACAGTCTATAGGCATGCATGTAGAAATATAGTGACATACTTGTAGCACCAAGTCCCACAGCGGGCCAAGTATGGTATGTAAGGAAGATATACATGCCCTCATATCATAAGATACATGTAGAGAAATTCGTTAACTGTTATATTTGTTTCCTATATCCCTACTTCAGTTGTTAGCTCAATTATGTGTTGTTATGCTTTATATACTCAGTACATATATCGTACTGACCCCCCATTCTTTGGGAGGCTGTGTTTCATGCCCGCATGTACAGATGTTCATTTTGGACATCTTCCAGCTTAGGGTTTCCACTCAGCAATATTGAGAGCGCTCCACTATTCCAGAGCCTAACTTTTGATACTAGTCATGTAATATGTATATATTTATTTGTCCAGGGTACGACGGGGGCCCTGTCCCACCATATGTTGATGTTACTATTCTTAAAAGTCTGTATACATATGTATATGTGGGTTGTTTATAAGTTTGTTTTGACTGTGCCTATATGGCATGTTGTAAATGTTTTTATGTTATGGCAGCCTCGTCGGCTCGTCTGCCCTTTCATGATATGAAACGAATGAAAGAGGCTACATGTACATGAAAAAATTTTAAACTATTGAGGTTTTTGTGTATAGTATCATATCACGCACAGTTTAACTTAAGTGTAGCTGATAGATACGCATAAAAGGGTCCAGGTCGGACCCTAGTCGCGGCCTATGGGGTTGGGTCGTTACATATACGTTCTCCAAAGTCTAAAAGTTATCACATAAAGAACATCAAAATTGTAAAAATAAGTTTGGAAATGGCAAACACCAAAATAAATAAATAACAAAATATGCCCAAAAACTAAGGACACCATGTTATGACCAAGAGAATCCATCATGAGCTAGAAGGATAGCTCACCTTGAAATCTTATGAACTAGAGACTGACTAGAGCTAAGGTCGAGTCAAAGTCGGTGGAACACTTGCTGCACTCAACAAAATAAAACAAATAAAAATACAAGTAGGGGTCAGTACAAGACAATATGTACTAAGTAGGTATCATCGGCTTACACAAAATAGAAATCAATATGCATAAAGTAGTAGCGGAAAATCAACCATAGCACTTAACATGTGGAAACCAACAAGATCAAGATCAAGTGACCACACAATGAACAATTACATAACCAGCCAACAATATCAAGACTATCAACTTTTCTCATTTCAGTTTTGCGTAGTAGTGGAAAATTAAAATTTTAAAACTTATTCCACTTTATTTTAATAAATATGGGATAAGTGGTATAGAGTATTGAATAATATATCAATTTAGCCCACAAATTAAATTAGTTATTTAAATTTATTCCTTAACTAATTAACCAAAGTTATCGAAAAGTCTAAAATACCCATTACAAATTTATGGAATGAGTCTTTTATGAAATAAAAGATCCCAGTACTCAAATAACCTAATGGATCGTTACAACAGATACCAATTTAACCACCATTCATCTCCGAACGGTTAAAAGAAGAGCGAGGGTAGAAAAGGATACGTGACTCGACGAACAAATGTGGATATCTTCTACGCATATCAACCTCAATCTCCCAAGTGGACTCCTCAATAGGATGATTCCTTCACTAGACCTTCAAATATGCAATCTCCCTTGACCTCAACTTGCGGACCTCCCTATCAAGAATAGCTACAGGCTCTTCCTCATAAGACAAATTCTCATCAAGCAAAACCAAATCTCAGCGAATAATATAGTTTCCATCACCATGATATTTCTTTAGCATAGACACATGAAACACTGGGTACACTCCAGACAAACCTAGAGATAAAGACAATTCATAGGCTACCTCTCCAACACACTTAAGAACTTCAAACGACCTAATATACCTCGGACTGAGCTTACTTCGCTTATCGAATCTCATCACACCCTTCATGGGTAAAACCTTCAAAAACACTTGCTCTCCCTCCATAAACTCCATATCCCTAACCTTTCGGTCTGCATACTCCTTCTGTCTGCTTTGAGCTTCTAGAAGCTTCTCCTAAATAAATTTCACCTTTTCTAATAATTCCCTCAAAAGATCAATTCCCCAAGGTATCACCTCAAACGCATCAAACCAACCAATAGGAGACCTATATTTCCTCCCATACAATGCCTCAAATAGAGCCATATCAATACTTGAGTGTTAGCTATTATTATACCAAAACTCTACCAAGGGTAGGAACTGATCCCAATGACCGCCAAAATCTATCACGCATGCATAAAGCATATCCTCCAGCACTTGAATTGTCCTCTCAGACTGCCCATCGGTTTGAGGGTGAAATGCAATACTAATATCTAATCTAGTACCCAACTTAGCATGCAAGGTCCTCCAAAAGTTAGAAGTAAATTGCGTACCTCTATCTAATATGATAGAAACCAAAACTTCATGTAATCAAACAATCTCACGAATATAGAGTTTGGCTAACTTCTTAGCATCATAAGTCACCTTGACTGGAATGAAGTGAGCAGAGTTAGTTAACCTATCAACAATCACCAATATCGAATCAAACTTACCCAATGTCTTTGGAAGGCCGACCACAAAATCTATTGCAATTATTTCCCACTTCCATTCAGGAATGGACATTCTTTGAAGTGTCCCTCCAGGTCTTTAGTTCTCATATTTTACCTACTGACAATTTGGACAATGGGAAACAAAAGCAACAATTTCATGCTTCATTCTACTCTACCAATAATGTTGTCTCAGATCGCGATATCATGTTGCACCAGGATGTATAGAGTACCTCAAACTGTGAGCTTCTGCAAGAATATTCTGAATCAAATTACCAATACGGGGAACACATACCCGCCCCTTAATCCTCAAGACGCCTTCCTCATCGATCACAACCTCTTTGGCCTCTCCCTGTAAGACCGTATCACAAATCCGGCTCAGCTTTTCATCATCAAACTGCTTTTCTTTAATCTTGTCAAGGAAAGAAGATTTTGCCTCTACACAGGCTAAGAATCCTCCTTTCTCAGTTACTTCCAGCCTCATAAAGTCATTAGCCATAGTTTGAATCTTTCTAGCCAATAGACGTTTGGAAACCTAAAAATGAGCTAAACTTCCCAGGCTCCTTGCTTTTCTGCTCAAGGCACTAGCCACTACATTAGCTTTTCCTGGGTGATAAAGAATAGTGATATCATAGTCCTTTAGCAATTCCATCCACCTCCTATACCTCAAATTCAAGTCTCTCTGAGTGAACACATGTTGTAAACTGTGATGATCTGTATATACTTCACACTTTACCCTATATAGATAATATCTCCACTGCTTTAATACAAATACAACCGCAGCAAACTCCAAATCATGAGTGGGATAATTATGTTCCTGCACCTTCAATTGCCTTAAAGCATATGCAATTACATTCTTCTCCTGCATTAGAACTGCGCCTAAACCAGAATATGATGCATCACAATAAATAATGAAATTCTTACCTTCTACTTGCAAAGCAAGAATCGGTGCAATAGTCAATAAGATCTTGAGTTTCAGAAAACTCTCTTCACATTCATCTGACCACATAAATGAAACTTTCTTCTTGGTCAGATTGGTCAGCTAGGAAGCAATGAAAGCAAATGCCTTGACGAACCGGCGGTAGTAGCTAGCCAATCTGACAAATCTCCTTACCTTTGAGACATTAGTGGGTCTTGCCCAGCTCTTCACTATTTCAATCTTCTGGGATCCACCATCACTCCATCCTTAGAAACTACGTTCCCTAAAAAAGATACTAAATTAAGCCAGAACTCACACTTGGAGAATTTGACATATAACCTTTTCTCCATTAACAATCCCAGAACAATCCTCAGATGCTCTTCATGTTCTTTTCTACTCTTTGAGTAGATCAATATATCATAATTAAAAACAATAACAAAGAGATCCAAATATAGATTAAAGATTCTATTCATCAGACTCATAAAAGCAGCAGGCATATTTGTTAGCCAAAAAAACATTATCAAGAATTCATAGTGTTCATACCTAGTTCGAAAAGTAGTCTTCAGTACATTTGTTGCCCGTATTTTCAGCTGATGGTAACCGGACCTCAAATCAATTTTTGAGAAAACACAAGCACCCTACAACTGATCGAATAAGTCATAAATGCGATGAAGCAGATACCTATTATTAATAGTCACCTTGTTCATCTGCATGTAGTCTATGCACATACGAAGGCTACCATCCCTTTTTTTACAAATAAAACTGGAGTACCCCAAGGAGAGGCACTCGGTCTAATAAAACCTTTACCCAATAACTCTTGAAGTTGGGCCTTCAACTCCCTCAACTCAACTGGGGCTATTCTATAAGGTGGAATGGAAATAGGGCGAGTGCCGGGCTACAGGTCGATACAAAAATCTATATCCCTATCAGGTGGCACACCAGGTAAGTCTGCGAGGAAAACATCCATAAACTCAAGCATAATCGAAATAGACTCAATCAATGGTACTTTGGAACTATCATCCCTGATATGTGCTAGAAAGTCTAAACAACCCTTACTCACCAACCTCTTAGCACAAAAAAAAGAGATAATCCAAACTGGGGCAGGAAGATAGTCACCCTCCCACACCAATTGATCCATCCCAGACTTGGCTAATATCACAGTCTTAGCATTCCAATCTAAGATAGAAAAATTTGGAGAGATCCAAGTCATACCTAAGATTATATAACTGTCAACTATCTCTAGAATAATCAAATCTACATAAGTTCTACTCCCACAAAAGTCATAAGGCAAGATCTATACACTTTCTCAACTAGCACAAACTCACCAATAGGAGTAAAAACACGAATAGGCATGTGAAGTAGGTCATAATGTAAATCGATTCCATCAGCAAATACGGAAGATACATAAGAAAATATGGATCCAGGATCAAATAATACAAAAGCTAAGCTATTACAGACCAGAAGAGTACTTGTGATAACAACATCGGATGCCTCTACCTCTGATCTCCCGGGGAAAGTATAATAATGGGCTCTGTCGCCTGTCTGACCACTTCCCTTGCCGGGCTGTGCTCTAGTAGTTCCAACCTGCCCTCCACCCTGGCTGGACTAGACACCACCACGACCTTGTCCACCATGCCCTCCAGAATAACGACCCCTATCATAGTCGCCGCCTCCACCTCTAACTACTGGGGCTCTATAACCCTGATCATGCCAAGCCTGACTCTGCCTTGGACAATATTTTCTTATATGTCCAGGCTCACCACATCTGTAATAAGTCTGAATAGGATGGGTCAAATAATATCCAGAACTCTATCCTCTAGAGTAAGAACCAATAAACTCACCTTCCTTATAAAACTTCTTGAACGTTGTCTCTTTAGCAAAGTTATCTGGCTTCACCCCCTCCACCTCTAACACAAAATCAAGCACTTCCTGAAATAATTTTTCTAAAGCAGCCACCTGTAAAGCTAGAATCCATAAATCTGACCTCAATTCCTTCACAAAGCAGCAAATTTGCTCTTCTGGACTGAAGCAAAGCTGAGTAAAATATCTGGCTAAGGAACAAAACTTGGCCTCATAAGTGACAATGGACATCCTCTCTTGCTCTATATTTAGGAACTTATCTCTCCTTCCGTCCCTCAAGATTCGGGGAATATACTTCTCCATGAAATAGTTAGAAAAAGCTTTCTAAGTCATAGGTAGAGCCTCTGCTAGTCGGCACTCCACATGAGACCGCCACCATATTTTGGCGTCTCCCTGAAACTGGTATGTCACAAACTCAACACCAAATTGCTATATTATATTTATCTTATGAAGCAGCTCATGACAATTAACAAGGAGATCATAGGTATCCTCGGATTCAGTACCCCTGAAGACTGGGGGTTTCAACTTCAAGAACTTAACAAAGAGATCATACGGGTCACTAGTCATTACCGTCCGTGTAGTCAATCAAGGAAACATGCTTGCTCCTAAGGACACAATCATGCGGGGAGCCACAATAGTTGTATGTTGAACTCCTAGAATATGAAGTGCTGGGGGAGCTTGTCCCTAATTAGATAACCCACTAAGATAGGTGAGAACCTGGTGGATCATCTCTGGAGTAGGCTGGGGTGGTGCTTCTCTCTCATGAACCTGCGTATCCTCTACCTCACATCCTCCCTAGCTACCTCATCATCTGGTAGAGGGGTCGCTTCTCTTTCCCTGGATGGACTAACTACCTGGTCCTTGCCCCTGGTGGGCTTTCTCTCGTGACCTCTACCACATCCTCTCATTGCTACTCTTCCTCTGGCTACAGACCCAATGGCTAGCTCAAGTGTTGTTGTTTCTCTAGTTCTAACTATCTGCGAAAATAAAGTGAAGAAGGTCAGATACCAATTTGTATCACCTAGATACCAATTGGATTCAAGTAATAGCACGAAAAGAAGAAGGAATGGAGTTTACCTAAAGTCTCGTAGCCTCTTGAAAAAAAGTAAAGGCGTTCCCGTACCATTCCACAAGACAATACTAGGCCTGTCCTTGTGTGATGAGATCACCGAACCTAAAGATCTGACACCAAGCTTTCATGACCCAAAACGGGCCATGAGTGGCACTACACTTAACCTCCTAGGTGGGAGAACCAACGATACAAATCCCAACTTATACAATATGATGATAATACGGAAGCTAAACTCATGAAAGTAAGAACTAACAAAATCACTAAAGTCTATTACATACATTCCCAAAAATTTAAAAGTCATAACATAAAGGACATCTAAAATACCAAAATATGCCCAAAAACTAAGGACACCATGCCATGACCGAAAGAATCCATCACGAGTTAGAAGGATAGCTGTAATAACCCTCAAGGTCATTTTTGATTTTTTTGTAAAATAACCATTTTACCCTCCCTTTAGATACCCTGAGTCATTTCTGATTGGTATCGGGTGTTGATTTTTAGAATATCCTACAAAAAGTTAAGTCTTTGGAAATTTTGAGTTTTCATAAGTTTTAAGTATTAAAAAGTGGTATTTAGGGTCAATCAGAGCTACAGGTCTCAAAACGAAATTCCTTAAATTCTAGCAGCTCTGAAATGTTGAAATTGTCTTAGAAGACTTTAAGGAATCAGTTTTGGAGTTGTAACGAAGTTTTGAGGCCTTTAGTTGAGAAATTGAGGAATTTTAAGCCAAAGTTTGACTTTGGTCAACTTTGGAGTTTCGATGCTCAGAATGGAATTCCGATGACTCCATTAGATTCAAGATGTTTTTTGTTCTAGAAGAATTGTTGGTTGAATTTTTAGAGGTCCCGAGTCCGTTTTGGTATTTTGAAGGCCTAAGTTGGTGTAGTTGTGACTTTTCGAGTTTTGGATCAACGAGATCTCGAATTCAAATTATGATGATTCCATCAGCTCCAGAATGACCAAATTAGGCTAGTATCACTTTTGAAATGACTATCAAGGCAATCGATACGAGTTTGGGGCCATTTGGCGCTTTTGACTTAGAAAGTTAGCCTATGATTGACTTTGGTCAACATTCTTGGAAAATGCACTCGAATAAAAATTCTGACAACGCGGTTAGTTCTGGAATATTGATTTTGGTCTAGGATGACCCTCCGTTCACTTTCTAACGCTTCCGGACTAATATTGAGGTCCGTTGTGGAATGTGGCTTAAAATGACTCTTGGGTGTGGGACCCACTTTCTATTAAAATAATCTCATATGAGAATTCTAAATGCGCCATTGAGTCTAGAATGTTGAATTTAGTGGGGTAGCATATATGGTTTATTTTTATCGGATTCCGAACGAATTTCGAGCACCCCATCGGATATTTTGAATTTTCCAAAATCTAATATTGCTGCAGCTCAGCAGCCCTTGTTTTTGGGATATTTTCTCCAACTTTAAAACCCTTTATCTTGATTTATATAGCTCCAAATTGGGTGATTCAAAAGTCAAACTTGTCAGATTATTTGTGGAGAACGCATTGGGGAGCTTGAAAATTGATTTGGAGCATTCAATTCAGGTAAAAATTGTGATCTTATTTGCAGCAGTGTCCATTTTCGCAATGCTTTTTTTTAGAACTTTGAGAAGTTATTTCTTGACCTAGTATAAATCCTATTTTGGTGATTCAAATGTCTAAATTTTTGAGAATTTTGTGAGGAATCTTGTGGTGATCTCAAAAATGTGAGGGGAAGCTTCGTTTGAGTTAAAAATGTGTTTTTAGTTACTGATTTAGTTTTTTTTGGAATGAAATTTTATTGAATTTTGGAAGAGTGTATCTTGGTCAATATAACTCTGTTTTGAGTGATTCTTGAGGTTAAAT
Organism: Solanum dulcamara; assembly: GCF_947179165.1. Lineage (NCBI taxonomy): Eukaryota > Viridiplantae > Streptophyta > Magnoliopsida > Solanales > Solanaceae > Solanum > Solanum dulcamara. The sequence continues at coordinate 24,137,344 of NC_077248.1, forward strand.
TGTGAGGTTTTTCACAAGGATCATCATAGGAAATTTATTTTAGGTTGAAAGAGCTTCGTTTCTTCAGAATTACCTGATTTTGATGCTGCTATTTTTGGTTCTTAGGTTGGAATTTATGAGTTTTTATTGCATGCTTGTCCCGCGTAGTTTTCCACACCAAATTATGTTATAAATCTAATTTGTAAGCTCTAGGTGATGTTTGGAACCTATTTTGGAGGGTCAAATCCAAAATTCCATATACGGATCCCACAATTCCCATTTTAGACCCCGAAATTGGTCCATCTCCAGAAATTATGAAATTAGTGTCTAAAAAATAGTATTGACATTGTGGTTCTATTTTTGATAACGTGACAACATTCTGAGACATTTCGGAAGGGAAAAGCTCTAGCACAGTAATTTGGAGCCTGCGTGTTTAGCCTACCGGTAGGCTACAATTTTACCTTTCTTTAGATTGAGCTGGAATGTGTAAAAGCATGTTGGAATTTGGGTTCAGTAGTTTGATTGTATATTTTAGCTATTAGAAATGATGTTTTAAGCTTGTTATCAGTTTTTTTGAATATTTAAAAGCATGTATATCTTGTCATTATTTGTTAGTATTATAAGGAGAGTTGAATGACCATGTTGTGGATACTGTGGAGTATGTTGGTCTTAGTATGGGATGTAAACTTGCTTTAGATGCTCCAGCATCGCTATGGTGGATTTAGATCCTTGTAGAATGATGTAGCGGGCTAGTGCCTGGTAGTTTAACCTTAGTTAGGAGTTACCCTTGCTCTTAAAAATATCCTCATCTATAAATTGGTATAGTCGTGACTTTCATGATGCGTCAGCCATACTAGATTTCGTGATCATTGACTTTGGCTCTGATTTTAGTTTTAGCGGCATATCGGTTGACTTATTTGGAAAAAGATTTTTGGTACTGTTATATTCTAGTTGGGAAGTAGAATGTTTGGCATCATGGGATAAATTATCCGTGAGCATACGGGTACGAAGTCCCGGCCTCCGTTATGAATTATCGGGAAGCATCCGGGTACTCAGCCCCGGCCTCTACCTGCTTGTTAGTATGACAAGCATTCGGGTTCCCAGTCTCGGCCTCAATCATACTGATGTATTACGGCAAGCATTCGGGTACCCAATCCCGGACTCGACTGAACTTATGTATTATGGCAAGCATTTGAGTACCCAGTCCCGGCATTGGCCACTTTGAACATTCGAGTGAGCATCTGGGTCCCAGTTCCGACCTCGACCCCTAAGTCACCCCTAGATCAATTGACTCTTGGAGATTCTGGGTTTGGAAATGATATAGTACTTCATCTCCTAATATCGCAGATTCTTGGTTCCTACCCTTGGTAGTTGTAGCTATTCTATGTACTCGGCGGGCTTATGGGGGTTCATCTGGGTTTTTATTTAACTTGCGCACGAGTGTTCCGGCTGGGCTTATTGGGGCCTAGTTGGGTATAGTTATCTTTAGTTCTCATAGGTAGAACTCTTTCCTCTTTTTGATGCTTATGTTGACTCCTATTTAGGCTATTCCTCTTTTTTATATTATTTCTACTTTTTCTGCTAATTCGGCCTATGATGCCTACTGGGTACCTGTTGTCTTGGTACTCATACTACACTTTACATCTACTTTCGTGATGCAAGACCGAGCACCAGCTACCGCAGTGGATAGATCGAGCCTGTTGCAGTCAGCTTCGGAGATTAGGGTGAGCACTTGGTATTTTTGGATCATTCATTTCTCTTTCAGTATGGATGGCCCGTCTTTTGCCTTCTAAGACTAGCTAGTTGTTGTAAATATTTTTGGTCCACTTTCGGGACTTGCACTCGTCATTTATTTTGTAGCATCTCTGTACTTATGACTTACAAGTTTTGAGAGGTATCTTTAGTTGTTTATATCATGTTTTTCTTTACTTTCGCTTATTTTTTCTGCCTATCTTTATAATTTTCCACTCTTGTTTAGTTTCTGCCCTCAAACCCATTACTTGAAGTTTTGAGTTAACGGGTTGGCTTACCTACTGGTGGGTTATAATAGGTGTCATCATGACCTAAGGAATTGGGTCATGAAAAGTTGGTATCATAGCCCCAGGTTCACTGTTTTCACTTGTGTAGAGCTAACATATAGTAGATTCTTGCATATGGGTGTGGAGACATCGATAACTTATCTTCGAGAGGTTACCGAAACTCATTAAGAATATTATGTTGTATCATTTCATGCAGTGTTGTGTCTTATTAGTTTCGTAAAATCTCATTTATTCTACTTTTTTATGAGGATGGTTCATACATGCGGTACTACCGATCGTGATAATGCACCAAGGCCTGGCATGCCTAGAGGTTATCCTCATGGGAAAGGTAGGGGAGCAACACCAGCTCCTATTCCTACTCATCCAGAGGAACCACCACCACCAATAGATCCCCTAACTGTACCAGTTTTGACCCCAACACTACAGGAAACAATTGTACCACAGGCCTCGACCCAAGTAGCGAGCACATAAGCACCACGGGATCCACCCATCTAGCAAGCACCTGAGGTTTAGCTGTCTCCACCAGTTGTTGTACCCCCACCAGTAACTCATGAAGGTGTGATGTCATTACAGGATCAGAAAATGTTAGGGGTATTTCAGAGGCTGTCACCCCTGATATTTTCTGGAGCCATTGGCGAGGATGCCATGGTGTTCTTGACTACCTGTTAAGAGCAGCTCTATTTCTTAGGTCTTGTGGAGTCTAAAGGCACCGACTTCACTGCTCATCATTGATTGATTGACCAAGTCATCATATTTCTTACCAGTACGGTCCACTTTTACTGCAGATCGTCTAGCTTGAATCTAAATTTAGGAGATGGTCGTCTGTATGAGGTACCGATATCCATTATATTAGAGAGGGGATCTCAATTTACTTCCAGTTTCTGGAGGGACTTTCAAAGAGAGTTAGGCACCCGGGTTGATCTTAGTACGACATTTCATCTACAGACCGTTGGTTAGTCAGAGCATACTATTCAGGTTCTGGAGGATATATTGCGAGCTTGTGTATTAAAGTTCAAGGGTCATTGGGAGAAGTACTTAGCTTTGGCAGATTTTGCGTACAACAACAGCTATCACTCTAGTATTCAGATAGCCTCGTTTGAGGCCTTATATGGTAGGCATTGTCACACACTGGTTGGTTGGTTTGAGTCTTCAGAGCCTGGGCTGCATACTACCAATTTACTTCAGGATGCCATAGCCAGAGTTTGGGTTATTTAGGATAGGTTGAGGACAGCTTAGAGTAGGCACCAGAGTTATCCTGATCGCAGGCGTAGGACCTTGTGCTTCTATGTAGGAGATCAGGTGTTCTTGTGGGTGTCTTCTTTGAAGGGCGTGATGAGATTCGGCAGGCGGGGTAAGCTTATCCCTAGGTATGTCGGGCCCTTTGAAATTCTAAGGAGAGTTGGAGAGGTTGCTTATGAGTTGGCTTTTCCACCGGCATTTTCATCTATACACCCTATTTTTCATATTTCTATACTGCGCCGGTACATTCCAGATAAGTCTCACGTGCTTCAGTATGACTTTGTTGAGTTGGATGATCACTTGACATTTGTTGAGAAGACAGTTTCTATTCTAGCTAGAGATGTTCGCCAGTTTCGTTCTAAGTCCATCCCTGTGATTAAGATACAGTGGCGCCATCATCCGATTGAGGAGGCTATATGGGAGACCGAGTAGGAGATGCGAGAGCAATTCCCCAACTTATTTGTCCATCTAGGTATACTCTTATCCCTATTTTCGCGGACAAAAGTTCTTTTAGTAGTAGATATTGTAATGACCCTCAAGGTCATTTTTGATTTTTTTGTAAAAATACCAATTTACCCCTCCCTTTAGATGCCCTAAGTCATTACTGATTGGTACCGAGTGTTGATTTTTAAAAAATTCTATGAAAAATTAAGTCTTTGGAAATTTTGATTTTTCATAAGTTTTTTTTTTTTTTTTTTTTTTTTTTTTTATGGGAACAGACCCTACACGAGGCTCCCACCTCTCGTGCACAGTCAGGGGTTAAGCAACACCCCCAAGCCTTAACATAAATAATCAAAATAAAAAATACAAGGAGGGGGACATAAACCTTACCTCCGATCCTATGGTGGTTCATAAGTCGACTAACCAATTAAGGTCGGCTAACTCATCCCCGATACAAAAAAGAGACTAACTATAACTAGAAAGCAGTAAACCTGTGAGAGGACTCCTCCCGGTACAATTCAACTATGAAAGCATAAATGAGGGCGACTCTCCCCTTCCATGAGAAAAAAGAAAAGTAACCTAGTCCTATTCCAACTATGCTACGTACCAGACATAGCTATATTGAAGAAGAACAAGTATACGAAACTTCTATCTCGCATGGGATGGGAAATTCTTTTCATCTTTGCTCTTTTTAGTCTTGTCGTACCAAGTAAATCCCGGTGAAATATGCCTTTGTATCAGTAACATGATTACCAGCTATGGGGGCTGGAAGGATAGGAAGTATATGGAGTTATAGTAGCCAACAACCTTTGATTTGTTGTGGAAGAAAGTGTAGCTGCATTCGAACACCTGCATGGCGGTCCAAATGTATGATTGCTGCAGACCTACACCTGCACAGATGGACAAAACCAGAAACCTACACAAGCAACCAAGTCTGGAGGTTGCTGTACATGGGTGTGTTGGTTTTGGCATCTGTTATTGCTGATGCTGTTGAACTTCATCTTTCAATTCCGCACTTTCAGCTTCAGCTCTGTGATTGAGTTGTTGTTTGGTGTGTGGCTGAGTAGTTGTTTGGTGCTGTGTTCCCACAGTATGTATCTGGAGTTGATGGAGGTGTAACCTTTTACAGCTGCTCATGATATTGTTTTTGGTCCTTGGATGTTGTCTATGAGGGTGTTGGAGTTCCTTCTGGGCTGTATCTCCAAAAACCTGCATAAACAAAGAAGAAAACAAACAAGCAAGCTCACAATTATAAGAACAATTCCAAGAGTTCTGTTGTACAAACTCCTTGTTGCTGCCATTGTAGTTAGTCTGCTTGTTGGTCCTTGCTTTGAAGTGGTTCATTCTTGTACCTGCACAGCCAAACAAGACCAACAATACATACAACCAAAGAGGTGTGCAAGCTGCTGTAGCATTAGCTTGTATTTGTTCCTTGGCTGCTGCAAGTTGGTGGAGCTGTTGCAGATGTTGATGGAATGCATCTGGTATGCATGGAGAGATGATCCATGCTTTAGTATCCAATTGTTTACAATTATGAGGATCTGCACCTGCACAGACAAACAAAAACAAAAACACCAAACCCAAAGCTGCCAATCTGCAGGTGGCTGCAGGTTCCCTAGGTTGCTTGTTGGTCTTTGTTTTGAGGTGGTTAGGCCTCTTGGAGTACCTGCACAGAAAAACAAAAACAACAAACTTGTATATGTTTCTTGTTTGTTGCAGGTTGATAGAGTTGTTGCTGGAATGTGTTAGTAGTTGAGAATGTGTTTGGCAAGCTGAGTGTGTTGCTCCAAAGCAGCCCCAAGATACTGCAGTCTTTTTAGCATGGGGAGTCTGCCAGCTGCATTGGTGAAGTTGAGAATGATTGATCATGGAGATCAATGCATTCTCCAGGAGGGGGCTGTAGTTGGGGTACCTGCATAGACAAACACAACCAACAATCCTTACCACCAAAGAGAGCTGCAGGCTGCTGCACCCATGTTCCTTGTGTGTTGCAAGTTGGTTGAATTGTTGCTGTGGTGTGTTGAAGTTAAAGAATGTGGTTGGGGGGCTGCTCCATAGAGGCCCCAGGACATTGCATCCCTCATAGCAGTTCCAAAGAGGGCCAGTTTTTGATGTCCCTAGGCAAAAACAAACAGCCAAATACAAACAACCAAACAACCACAAAATCCAGAAGGAAGTTGCTGCTCTGCACAGTCCTTGTGTAGGCCTCTTAGTGAAGGTATTTGTTTTGGTGGTTGTATCTGTGGTGTGATCTATGTAGGTGTTGGGAACACATGTTGATGAGTCCATCCTGACATCTGCATCTACACAACAAACAAGAACCAGCAAGAAAGGAGCTGCTGCAAGTGTTGAGTTATTAGAGAAGGCATAGATGGAGTGGATTTGTTCCTTGTCTGCTGCAGGTTGGTGCTGGGGTGTGTTGATAATAGAGAATATGTTTGGCAAGCTGAGTGTGCTACTCCATATAAGCCCCAGGTTACTGCAGTCCTCATAGTAGTGCCAAAGAGATTCTAAGCAAAGAAAGTCAACCAAAGACAAGCAACAAAGCAAACAGGTGTTGAACTGCTGCAGGTGTTGCAGGTGTTGGGCTGCTGCAGGTGTTGAGTTGATGCAGGTGTTGTCCTCTATGTATTTGATGTTAAAGCATGTTGGTGTAAGTCTCCAACAACCTGCATATACACAACAAATAACCAGACACAAGCAAAGACTTATACAGGTTAGTAGAGAGGAATGGATCTCAAATAGGCTTTTGGAGCCTGTTAGCATTTTCCATGTCGCTCGACTAACGTCTCCACTAATCCTTTTGAGCTGAAACTTCATGAGGTTTGCATATATATTCATTACTTTAGCCATGCAAAGTTTGAAGGCTTGTTTCCCAAGTTGGAGCTTCCATTTAGCAAAATTCTTCCTTTTTAAGGTTAAGACAGCTGATTGTTTCAAGCTCGCTCGCCTAACGTCTAAAATTATCCGTTTGGGCTGAAATTTCTTGGGCCTTATCAAAAACATATATGCTACCATCCTGCAAAGTTTGGGAGACTTTGGGCAAGTCCACAAGTTACTCCCTACCCTGCACCTGCTGCCCTGCTGAGGCTTAGAGGTTGCAGGGTGTTTGGAAGATGTTGTTGTGCTCTTGTCTATGTATTTGTTGTTGAAGAATGCTAATATATTACTCCAGACACCTGCAATAGTACAACAAACAAGCCCAAACAAAACATAATATACACAGACTAGCAATAAAGAGGGGACCTCAGTAAGAGCTTTGGAAAGTGTTATCATTTTCCAAGCCGCTCGACTAACGTCTCCAATTATCCATTTGAGCTGAAACTCTATGGAGTTAGCATGTATATCCTCTCCTTTAGTCCTGCAAAGTTTGAAGACTTGTTTCCCAAGTTGGATGGCCCAAATTACTAAAGACCCTCTCTTTAGGCTTAAGGCAGCTGAATGTTTCCATGTCGCTCGCCTAACGCCTCCAATTATCCGTTTGGGCTGAAACTTGTTGGAACTTATCACAATAATATATTCTAACATCCTGCAAAGTTTGGGGGGCATTGGACAAGTCCACATGCTACTCCACACCCTGCACCTGCTGCCCTGCTGAAGCTTAGAGGTTGCAGGGTGTTTGGAAGTTGTTTTTGTGCTCTTGTCTATGTATTTATTGTTGAAGAATGCTAATATATTACTCCAGACACCTGCAATAATACAACAAACAAGCCCAAGCAAAAACTAATGTACACAGACTAGTAATAAAGAAGGGACCTCAGTAAGAGCTTTGGAGAGTGTTATCATTTTCCACGTCGCTCGACTAACGTCTCCAATTATCCATTTGAGTTGAAACTTTATGGAGTTAGCATATATATCTTCTCCTTCAGTCCTGCAAAGTTTGAAGACTTTTTTCCCAAGTTGGAGGGTCCAAATTACTAAAGACCCTCTCTTTAGGCTTAAGGCAGCTGAATGTTTCCATGTCGCTCGCCTAACGCCTTCAATTATCCGTTTGGGCTGAAACTTGTTAGAACTTGTCACAATAATATATTCTAACATCCTGCAAAGTTTGGGGGGCATTGGACAAGTCCACATGCTACTCCACACCCTGCACCTGCTGCCCTGTACCATCCTGCTAAATCCTAAATCTATTGGTAAGGAGATTATCCTATTAGAGCAGTAAATTAGGGAGACTCTCCCTTTTTCAATGGGCCTGATTATCATTATTAATATCAGTTAATAATTCATTGTATGAAGAAGTTCCTTCAATGTGGTTGATTGATCTTCTTCATCTTGGTTCTCCTGAAGCTAGCCATGCCAGCTTTGTCCATTTTGTAATGTCCCTTGGTCTCTCTTGGAAGCTGCTGAAAGCTGTAGTAGTGTTGTGTATAGCTTTTCATGTGGCTTTCCTTTGAGAGTGAATCTGCAGTATAATTAGCTTCCCTAAAGATATGACTGAACTGGAAATTCTCCAGTTTGCTAACCAATACCTGCAATTCATTAGTATAAGCAACAATGTTCCATGGAGGTTTAGCCTCTTGTTTGAGCCACTTGATTAGAAGTTCAGAATCCACTTCAAGGGCTACCCTGCTGTATCCATGTTGTAGGCACCACTGAATACCAATAATTGCTGCCTGCACTTCAGCTTGGTTATTAGAACCACAACCTAGTGGAGATGCAAAAGCATATATTAACACTCCATTATGGTCCCTTAGAATGCCCCCTGCCCCTATCTTCCCTGGATTGTTAAGGGCACTCCCATCTGTGTTTAGCTTGATCATTGTAGGTTGTGGTTTAGTCCAGCATACTTTGGTTATTCTCAATTCATGTTGGCTTTTTTCAACCATGGTAACCAAATCTGCCCAATTACTTGGCAACTCAATATATGGATACACAGTGGAGATAAGCATATATAGATCTTTGGATATTGAGAATATTACTCTAGTTGCATTAGACTTCTTGCCCCCATACTTGCATGCACATCTATTCTTCCATAGATTCCAACACACAAAAATGGGGGTAGCCTGCATTACTAACTTATGTAGCTCATTGTTAGTTTTGACTAGCCACCACCTCATCAATAGGTTTTTTAGAGGAATGTTGCTGTGTTGCAGACCCCAGTACCTTGAGAAGTGCTTCCATATGTGTTGTGCAAAGTAACCTGATACAAAGATATGCTCTATATCATCAAGACCTGCTCTATAACAACAGGAGCATGCTGCAGGAGCATGTCCAAATGCTACTATTCTGTCATTTGTGGGGAGTTTAAGTCTGAAAGCTCTCCAAAGCAGAAAAGAGGCCTTGAAAGGAATACTACTGTGCCATATGTTGCTGTTAGTGGTTGATCTTGTCTTTTTCTTCCTTACCAACTCCCAGGCTGATGAACAAGTGAAATTACCATGAGAGTTAGGCTTCCAGTAAGCTTGATCCTGCATATTTGGATTGTAGCTGATGGGAGTGCTGAGAATCTTGTGCACCAGCTGAGGGGGTGCATGTTTTCTTACTTTCTCTTCATTCCATCCTCCATTTTCCATGAATTCTGATACAATAGAGTTATTCAATCTGGGGAGACTTTCATTGTGGTAAGCTAAGGGACCTACCCCTAGCCAATCATCCCACCAAAAGCTGCTTGTTCCAGACTTAATCCACCACTGTATATGAGGTTCTATATCCTTTTTGTTGCTCATCATATGCTTCCACATTAGGGACTGTCCTGTGTTCCACTTTTTAATGACTGGATGAGCCCTTTGGCAGTATTTTGCTTTAAGGAATTCCCCCCATAGAGTCTTCTTTGATCTGAAAGTCCACCACTGTTTGTATTGGAAGGATAAGCACATATCCTCTAATTTTTTAACACCTATACCACCCTCCTCATAAGGATAACTGAGAGTATCCCAAGAGGCCCAGTGATATTTTCTTCTTTCAGTATCCCATCCCCAAAAAAAATCAGCAATTAGTCTTCTGATCTGATTCATGGTGGTCTTGGTAGGACTGATAGCCGACAGCAGGTGTATAGGAATGGATTGCAGCACTGTTTTCACCAAGGCGACTCTACCTCCATAGCTTAACATTTTAGTCTGCCATCCCCTAATCCTGCTTAGAACCTTAGAAACCATACTAGAGAAGTATATGATCCTTTGTCTTCCTATATATAGGGGGCAGCCTAGGTAAGTGATTGGGCCATGAGTGCATTTGTATCCTGTGATCATGCTGACCCTATCCACCACACCAGAGGGAGTATTCAGTGGCATCATGGTTTGACTCTTATCTTTATTAATAAGTTGTCCTGAAATAGCTTCATACAGTTTAAGAGTTTTGGTAATCAGTGTAAGTGAGAAGTTGCTGGTAGATGTGAAAATGATCACATCATCTGCAAAGCTCAAGTGATTTACTTGAGGACCTCTTCTTTCCATCTGGAATCCTGTGTATAAATGATGCTGATGAAGATTGTTGAGAAGCCTAGACAGAACTTCAGCTCCAATGATGAATAAGGTAGGGGATAGGGGGTCTCCTTGCTTGAGTCCTCTTGTAGAGTGGAAGAAGCCATGCCTTGCACCATTAATGATGACTGAGTACCAATTGTTTGACATAATCCTCCAAACCATATCAATCAACACTTCTCCAAACCCCATTTTCCTCTTGACTTTGAAAGTTAGCCTATGGTTGACTTTGGTCAACATTCTTGGAAAATGCACACCAATGAAAATTCCTATAGCGAGGTTAGTACCATAATATCAATTTTGGTCTAGAACGACCCTCCGTTCTCTTTTCGAGGCTTCCGAACTAATATCAAGGCCCATTGTGAAATGTGACTTAAAATGGCTCTTGGGTGTGGACTCACTTTCTATTAAAATGATCTCGTATAGGAATTCTGAATGCGTCATTGAGTCCAGAACGTCAAATTTAGTGGGGTAGCATATTTGGTTTATTTTTATCGGATTTCAAATGAATTCCGAGCACCCATCAGAGATTTTGGATTTTCCAAAATCTTATATTGCAGCAGCTCAGCAGCCCTTGTTTTTGGGATATTTCCTTCAACTTTAAAACCTTTTATCTTGAGTTATATAGCTCCAAATTGGGTGATTCAAAATGTAACTTGTGAGATTTTTTGTGGAGAACGCATTGGGGAGATTGAAAATTGATTCGGAGCATTTGATTCAGGTAAAAATTGTGATCTTATTTGTAGCAGTGTCCATTTTTGGAATGATTTATTTTAGAACTTTGAGAAGCTATTTCTTGACCTATATAAATCCGATTTTGGTGATTCGAGGATCTAAATTCGTGAGAATTTTGTGAGCAATCTTGTGATGATCTTATAAATGTGAGGGGAAGCTTCGTTTGATGTAAAAATGTATTTTTAGTTACTAATTTAGTCTTTTTCAAAATGAAATTTTGTTGAATTTTGGAAGAGTGTATCTTGGTCAATATAACTCTATTTTGAGTTATTCTTGAGGCTAAATTTTGGGGTTTTCACAAGGATCATCATAGGTCAATTTGTTTGGGTTGGAAGAGTATCGTTTCTTTAGAATTAACTGATTTTGATGCTGCTATTTTAGGTCCTTTAGTCGGAATTTATGTGTTTTGGTTGCATGCTCATCCCGCATAGTTTTCCACCCTGAATTATACTATAAATTTGATTTATGAGCTCGGGGTGACTTTTTGAACATTATTTTAGGGGTCAAATCCGGAATTTCATATGTGGATCCCACAATTCCCATTTTAGACCCCAAAATTGGTCTATCTCCAAAAAATATGAAATTAGTGTCTAAATGACCGTATTGATGTCGTGGTTCTATTTTTAACAGCATGGCAGCATTTCAAGATAGTTTGGAAGGAAAAAACTCCTGCACAGTGATTTGAAACCCGCGTGTTTAGCCTACATGAAGGATATGATTTTTCCTTTCTTTAGATTGAGCTGAAATGTGTGAAAGCATGTTGGAATTTGGGTTGGATAGTTTGATTGTGTATTTTAACTGTTAGAAATCATGTTTTAGGCTTGTTATTGGTTTTTTCGGATATTTAGAAGCATGTGTATCTTATCGTTATTTATTAGTATTATAAGAAGAGTTGAATGAGCATGTTGTGGATATTGTGGAGTATGTTGGCATTAGTATGGGATGTAAACTTGCTTTAGATGCTCTAGCGTCGCTCCAGTGGACTTAAATCCTTATAGAATGGTGTAGTGGGCTAGTGCTTGGTAGTTTAGCCTTAGTTAGGCATTACCCTTGCTCTTAAAAATATCATTATCAATAAATCGGTATAATCGTGACTTTCATGATGTGTCAGCCATACTAGATTTCATGATCATTGACTTTGGCTCTGGTTCCAGTTTTAGCAGCATATTGGTTGACTTATTTGGGAAATGATTTTTGATACTGTTGTATTCTAGTTGGGAAGTAAAATGTTTGGCATCATGGGATAAATTATCTGTGAGTATACGGGTATGAAGTCCCAGCCTCTGTTCTGAATTATCGGGAAGAATTCGGGTACTCAGTCCCTTTCTCTACCAGCTTACTAGTATGATGAGCATCCGGGTACCCAGTCTCGGCCTTGATCATACCGATGTATTACGGCGAGCATTCAGGTGCCCAGTCGCGACCTCGACTGCATTTAAGTATTATGGCAAGCATCCGAGTACTTAGTCCTGGCCTTTGCCACTTTGAACATTCGGGTGAGCATCTAGGTCCCATTCCCGACCTCAACCCGTAAGTCACCCCTAGATTGATTGACTCTTGGAGTTTCTGGATTGGAAATGATATAGTACTTCGGCTCTTAACATCACAGATTCTTAGTTCCTACCCTTGGTAGTTGTAGCTATTCTGTGTACTTGGCGGGCTTATGGGGGTTCATCCATGTTTTTATTTAACTTGCCACGAGTGTCCCAGCTGGGCTTATGGGGCCCAGTTGGGTATAGTTATCTTTAGTTATCATAGGTAGAACTCTTTGCCCTTTTTGATGCTTATGTAGACTCCTATTTAGGCTATTCCTCTTTTTTATATTGTTTTTACCTTTTCTGCTCATTCGGCCTATGATGCCTACTGGGTACCTGTTATCTTGGTACTCATACTATACTCTACATCTACTTTTGTGATGCAGGACCGAGCACTAGCTACCTCCGTAGATAGATCAAGCCTATTGCATTCAGCTTCAGAGACTAGGGTGAGCACGTGGCATTTTTGGATCATTCATGTCTCCTTTAGTTGGATGGTCCGTCTTTTACCTTTTGAGACTAGCCAGTTGTTGTATATATTTTTGGTCCACTTTCAGGACTTGTACTCATTGTTTATTTTGTAACAACTCTATACTTGTGACTTACAGGTTTTGGGAGGGATCTTTAGTTGTTTATATCATGTTTTGGTTTACTTCCGTTTATTCTTTCTGCCTATCTTTATAATTCGCCACTCTTGTTTAGTTTCTGCCATCAAACCTATTACTTAAAGTTCTGGGTTAATGGGTTGGCTTACCTACTTATGGGTTATAGTAGGTGCCATTATGACCTAAGGAATTGGGTCGTGACAAGTTGGTATTAGAGCTTCAGGTTTATTATTTTCACTTGTACAGAGCTAACGTCTAGTAGAGTCTCGCGGATGGGTGCGGAGATATCGATAACTTATCTTTGGGAGGTTATCGGAACTTATTAGGAACATTCTCTATGTTGTATTATTTTGTGCAGTGTTGTGTCTTATTGATTTTGTGAAATCTCATTTGTTCCACTTTTCACGAAGATGGTTCGTACGCACGGTACCACCGATCGTGATAATGCACCAAGGCCTGCATACTTAGAGGTCATCCTCATGGGACAGGTAGGGAAGCAGCACCAACTCTTATTCCTACTCATCCAGAGGAACCACCACAACCAGCAGATCCCCTAACTATACCAGTTTTGACCCCAACACTACAGGCAACAATTGTGCAGCTTCTCATGGATATTAGGGTTGTACCACAGGCCCCGACCCATGTAGCGAGCACATAAGAACCGCAGGATCCACCCGTCGAGCTAGCACCTGAGGTTCAGCTGCCTCTACTAGTTGTTGTACCCCCGCCAACAACTCATGAAGATGTGATATCATTATAGAATCAGAAGATGTTAGGGGTATTTCAGAGGCTGTTACCCCTAATATTTTCTGGAGCCATTGGCGAGAATGCCATGGTATTCTTGACTACCTGTCAAGAGCAGCTCCATTACTTAGGTCTTGTAGAGTCTAGAGGCGCCGACTTCACTGCTCACTAGTTCAGAGGGGCCGCCAGATAGTGGTGGCGCTCTTATTTGCAGTCCAGGCTAGCTGGGTCACCACCATTGATACATCCTTGACTCGATACATCCTTAAGAGTGTTAGGGACTGACTCCAGGATCAGTTTACTCGGTTGGAGTAGGGCCACATGCTAATTGTGAGGTACGAGGCCAGCTTTTATCAGCTTTCCCACCATGCCACTATGATTCTACCCACTGAGGAGGAATGGATACGATGTTTTGTGCACGAATTGAGACCTTACCCTATGTTAGGGACCGAGCACTTGTTTTTTATGGGTTGCTCTTTTCTGTATGTGGTAGAGCCTGCATAATTGAGATTATTCATCGTCAGGCCCAAAGGGGTAGCGATAATAGACCCAAGCATCAGGTTAGATATAGTGGATCCTATTCTAGAGGCCATGATAGTTATGACAAGCCCCGCCAGCGGTTCCAGAAGGATAGGTACCAGCAGGGTCAATCCAATCGGGCAGTTCAGGCCGCCCTGCTAGTAGTTGAGGGTAGTCATCCCCATTCAGGGGGTTCCACCACAAGGCAGAGCTAGAGAGGATCAGGTCTGCTTCCTTCCTACCTCGAATGAGTTATCACGGGTCACTCAGCTTTAGGATGATTCAATTGTGGCTCACTAAAGCACTGGGCTAGAGAGTGTCTAAGATAGGCTAGACCATTGGTAGTAGAATCACCTTTACTAGGAGGTATATATCGGGGTCACAGTTGCGATGATGGTCCTCGGGGTATTTAGGGAGGTTCTCGGGGAGGCTGGTGAGGTAGTAGGGTGAATGTTCATGAGAGAGGCCGATAGAGCCACTTCTATGCTGCTCCAGCGAGAGTAGAGGCTGAGGCATCAGATGATGTTATCATAGGTACTATCCTTATTTGTTAGCAGGCTGCTTCAGTTTTATTTGATCCAGGTTCCATGTATTCCTATGAGTATATATATTTTGCTCCACGTCTGGGTATTGCTTGTGAGTCACTTGAGGTCTCGTCACATGTTTTGACTCTGATAGGGGATTCTTTAGTAGTGGATCAAGTTTGTACATCTTGTACGGTGACTATTTAGGGGCATGAGTCTCAGGCAAATCTTATTTTACTTGATATGCTGGACTTTGATGTTATTCTGGGCATGGATTGGCTATCCCCTCATTATGCGGTTTTGGATTGTTATGCCAAGACCGTTACATTAGCCATGCTTGGTATTTCCCCAATCTTGTGGTAGGATGTTTATAGTCACCCACCGACTGGGATCATATCCTTTATGTGGGCCCGATAACTAGTTGGGTTTGGGTGCTTGGCATACTTAGCATATGTTCGTGATGTGTCCAGTGAGGACCCTACTATTGATTCAGTCCCTGTGGTTAGGGAGTATACTGATGTCTTCCCTACAGACCTACCTGGTCTACTCCAGAGAGAGATATTGATTTTCCATAGATTTAGATCCGGTAACTAAGCCTATTTCTATACCACCTTACCGTATGGCCCCTGCAGAGCTCAAGGAGCTCAGTGTGCAGCTTGAGGATCTTCTAGGTAAGGGATTTACTCACCCGAGCGAATTTCCATAGGGTGTACCCATCCTGTTTATTAAGAAGAAGGATGGGACTATGTGGATGTGGGTTGATTACAGGCAGTTAAATAAGGTGACGGTGAAAAACCATTACCTCATGCCTCGTATCGATGATCTATTCGACCAGCTTTAGGGTGCAACCATGTTTTCTAAAATTGACTTGAGGTCTGGCAACCACCAGTTGCGGATTAGAGCAGCCGACATTCCTAAGACTGCTTTTCGGACTCACTATAGCCACTATGATTCGTTGTAATGTCGTTTGGGCTTACCAATGGCCCCGTAGCTTTTATGGACCTTATGAATCAAGTATTCAGGCCTTATCTTGACTCCATCGTGATTGTATTCATTAATGACATACTGGTATACTCACAGAGTATGGAGGAGCACGCGCAGCACTTGAGGGTTGTGCTCCAAACTTTGAGAGATCAGCAGCTTTATGCTAAATTCTCAAAGTGCGAGTTTTGGTTGGAGTCTGTGGTATTTCTAGGACACGTGGTGTCCAGAGAAGGTATCAGAGTGGATTCGGTGAAGATTGAGGCTATTCGTGGTTGGGTTAGGCCCATATCTGTTATGGAGATTCAGAGTTTTGTTTGATTGGCTGGGTATTATAGGCAATTCATTGAGGGTTTCTCTACTATTGTAGTCCCATTGACCTATTTGACTCGCTAGGATATTCCCTTTGTATGGTCCGAGGAGTGTAAGTCGAGCTTTCAGAAGCTTAAGGAGTTGCTTACAACCACTCCTATTCTGACTCTACCAGTTGAGGGAGAGATCTTTTCGATATATTGTGACGCTTTTGGTGTAGGTCTTGGGTGTGTACTGATATAGTGTGGCTGAGTTATTTCTTATACTTCCAGAAAATTGAGAGTGCACAAGCGTAACAATCCCACCCATAACCTGGAACTGGCGGCGGTAGTTTTCGCACTCACGATGTGGAGTCACTACTTATACAGAGTTCATTGCGAGATATATACTGATCACCGTAGCTTACATTACATTATGAGTCAGAAGGATCTTAATTCAAGACAGCGGCGCTGGATTAAGCGACTGGCCGATTATGACATCTCGATCCTCCACCACCCTGGCAAGGCGAATGTAGTAGCGGATGCCTTGAGCCGGAAGAAGGAGAGTATGGGTAGTTTAGCTTACTTTTCTACTGTGGAGAGACCCCAAGCCTTGGACATTTAGTATTTGGCTAATTGGATGGTCAGGTTGGAAATCTCAGATTACAGACCGATTTTGGCTTTTGTGGGAGCTCAATTATCTCTACTGGACCAGATTTGTGGCCGATAGTTTGAGGATGGAGTATTGGTAGAGCTTTGGGAGTTAGTATTGCGAGGCAAAGGTGGCCAGGCTTCTCTAGATTCAGATGGCATAATACAGCTCGATGGTCGCCTTTGTGTTCCTAGAGTTGGAGACTTCATTCAGTTGATCCTTCATAAGGCCCATGATTCTATATATTCTATCCATCTGGGCACTGCGAAGATGTATCGGGATTTTAGACAACATTATTGGTGGTATGGTATGAAGAGAGATATAGCTGAGTATGTATCCCATTGTTTAAGTTGCCAACAGGATAAGGCCGAGCATTAGCGACTTGGTGGAGTCTTTCAGAGATTAACCATTCCCGAGTGAAAATGGGAATGGATTACCACAGACTTCATAATGGGATTGCCTCGAACATCTAGAGGTAATGATGGTATTTGGGTCATCGTTGATCGATTGACCAAGTCAGCACATTTCTTGCCAGTACAGTCTATTTTTATTGCAGATCATCTAGCTCGAATCTATATTTAGGAGGTGGTTTGTCTGCATAAGGTACCGATATACATTATATCAGATAGGGGATCTCAATTTACTTCCAGTTTCTAGAAGGCCTTTCAAAGAGAGTTGGGCACCCGGGTTGATCTTAGTATGATATTTCATCCACAGACTGACGGTCAGTAAGAGCGTACTATTCAGGTTCTGGAGGATATGTTGCGAGCTTGTGTATTAGAGTTCAAGGATCATTGGGAGTAGTACTTAGCTTTGGCAGAGTTTGCGTACAACAACAGCTACCACTCTAGAATTCAGATGGCCCCATTTGAGGCCTTATATGGTAGGCGTTGTCTCACTCCGATTGGTTGGTTTGAGTCTTCAGAGCTTGGGCCGCACAGTACTGATTTACTTCAGGATGCCATAGCCAGAGTTCAAGTTATTCAGGATAGGTTGAGGACAGCTTAGAGTAGGCACTATAGTTATCCTGATCGCAGGCGTATGCCCTTGTGCTTCGAGGTAGGAGATCAGGTGTTCTTGTGGGTGTCGCCCTTGAAGGGCGACAGGCGGGGTAAGCTTAGCCCTAGGTATATCAGGCCCTTTGAAATTCTGAGGAGAGTTAGAGAGGTTGCTTATGAGTTAGCTTTGCCACTAGTATTTTAAGCTATACACCCTATTTTTTATGTTTCTATGCTGCTCCGGTACATTCTAGATAAGTCTCACATGCTTCAGTATGACTCTGTTGAGTTGGACGATCGTCTGACGTTTGTTGAGAAGCCAGTTGCTATTCTAGACAGAGATGTTCGCCAGCTTCATTTTAAGTCCATTCCTATGATTAAGATATAGTGGCGCCATCGTCCAATCGAGGATGCTACATGGGAGACCGAGCAAGAGATACGCGAGTTGTTCCCCAGCTTATTTGGCTATCTAGGTATACTTTTGTCCCTACTTTCGTGGATAAAAGTTCTTTTAGTAGTAGATGTTGTAATGACCCTCAAGGTCATTTTTGAATTTTTTGTAAAATAACCAATTTAACCCTCCTTTTAAATGCCTTGAGTCATTTCTGATTGGTACCGGCTATTGATTTTTAGAAAATCCTATGAAAAGTTAAGTCTTTGAAATTTTAGGTTTCATAAGTTTTAAGCATTAAAAAGTGGTATTTGGTGTCAATCAGAGCAACAGGTCTCGGACCAGAATTCCTTTGATTCTAGCATCTCTGAAATGTTGAAACTAGCTTAGGAGACTTTACGGAATCAGTTTTGGAGTTGTAACGAAGTTTTTGAGGCCTTGAGTTGAGAAATTGAGGAATTTTAAGCCAAAGTTTGACTTTGGTCAACTTTTGGAGTTTTGATACTCGAAATGGAATTCCGAAGACTCCGTTGGATTCGGGATATGGTTTTTGGTCTAGAAGAAGTGTTGGTTGAATTATTAGAGGTCCCGAGTCCATTTTGGTATTTTGAAAGCCTAAGTTGGTCTAGTTGCGACTTTTCGAGTTTTGGGTCAACGAGATCTCGAATTCAAATTCTAATGGTTCTATCAGCTCTGGAATGACCAAATTAGGCTAGTAGAACTGTTGTAATGACTATCGAGGCAATCGATACGAGTTTGGGTCCATTTGGCGCTTTTGACTTTGAAAGTTAGCCTATGGTTGACTTTGGTCAATATTCTTTGAAAACGTACTCGAATGAAAATTCCTACATCCAGCTTAGTTCTGTAATATCAATTTTGGTCTAAAACGACCCTCCGTTTGCTTTCCAAGGCTTCCGAACTAATATCGAGGCCCATTGTAGAATGTGGCTTAAAATGGCTCTTGGGTGTGGACCCAATTTTTATTAAAATGATCTCGTATGGGAATTCTGAATGCGTCATTGAGTCTGACACATCGAATTTAATAGGGTAGCATATCTGGTTTATTTTTATCGGATTTCGAACAAATTCTGAGCACCCCATCAGAGATTTTGGATTTTCCAAAATCTGATATTGCAGCAGCTCAGCAGCCCTTGTTTTTTGGGATATTTCCTCCAACTTTAAAACCCTTTATCTTGAGTTATATAGCTCTAAATTGGGTGATTCAAAGGCACACTTGTGAGATTTTTTCGTGGAGTATGCATTGGGGATCTTGAAAACTGATTTGGAGCATTTGATTCAGGTAAACAATTGTGATATTATTTGCAGTAGTGTCCATTTTAGGAATGATTTATTTTAGAACTTTGAGAAGTTATTGCTTGACCTATATAAATACGATTTTGGTGATTCAAGGATCTAAATTTGAGAGAATTTTGTGAGGAATCTCATGGTTATCTCAGAAATATGAGGGGAAGCTTCGTTTGAGGTAAAAATGCATTTGTAATTACTGATTTAGAGCCCATTTGTATGGGCTTAAAAAAGTTATTTTATGTATAAAGTGCTTTTAGAACTTTGAAGTGTTGAAGTTATTTTTATAAATAAGCAGTTGAGTGTTTGGATAAAAGTGCTTATGTTGAAAATAAGTTTTTGAATTTTAGGGTTAAAAGAATAAAAAGGGTAGTTTGGGAATTTAGTTAAAATATAAGAGATATAAAAGTAATTTTCACGGTCAAACAAAATAGCTTTAAGCACTTAGAAAAAAAAGTTAGAAATCCTAACTTTTTATTTTTAACTGACTTTAAGAACTTTATGGCTTAAAGTTAGCATTAGGCAAACTCGTCAAAAAGCTAAAAAGGGGCTTATAAGTTGGTTTGACCAACTTAAAGCCCATCCAAACGGGCTCTTAGTCTTTTTTGGAATGAAATTTTATTGAATTTTGGAAGAGTGTTTCTTGGTCAATATAACTCCATTTTAAGTGATTATTGAAGCTAAATTGTGGGGTTTCTCACAAGGATCGTCATAGGGCAATTTTTTTGGGTTGGAAGAGTCTCGTTTCTTCAGAATTAGCTAATTTTGATGCTGCCATTTTTGGTCCTTTAGTCAGAATTTATGTATTTTGGTTGAATGCTCATCCCGCATAGTTTTTCACCCCAAATTATGTTATAAATCTAATTTATGAGATCGGAGTGACGTTTGGAACATTATTTCGGGGGTCAAATTCGGAATTTCATATGCGGGTCCTAAAATTCCCATTTTAGACTTCGAAATTGGTCCATCTCCAAAATTATGAAATTAGTGTCTAAATGACTGTATTGACATCGTGGTTCTATTTTTCACAGCGTGGCAGCATTCTGAGATAGTTCAGAAGAGAAAAGCTCTGGCACAGTGATTTGGAGCCCGCATGTTTAGCCTATAGGTAGACTATGATTTTTCCTTTCTTTAGATTGAGCTGAAATGTGTGAAAGCATGTTGAAATAGTTGGAATTTTTGTTGGGTAGTTTGATTTTATATTTTAGCTGTTAGAAATTATGTTTTAGGCTTATTTTCGGTTTTTTGGATATTTAGAAGCATGCGTATCTTGTCGTTATTTGTTAGTATTATAAGGAGAGTTGAATGAGCATGTTGTGGATACTGTGGAGTATGTTGTCCTTAGTATGGGATGTAAACTTGCTTTAGATGCCCCAGCATCGCTTCGGTGGACTTAGATCCTTGTAGAATGGTGTAGCGGGCTAGTTCCTGGTAGTTTGGCCTTAGTTAGGCGTTACCCTTGCTCTTAAAAATATCCTCATCCATAAATCAGTATAATCGTGACTTTCATGATGCTCGGCCACACTAGATTTCGAGATTGTTGACTTTGTCTCCAGTTTCAGTTTTGGCGGCATATCGGTTGACTCATTTGAGAAAAAGATTTTTGGTACTGTTGTATTCTAGTTGGGAAGTAGAATGTTTGGCATCATGGGATAAATTATTTGTGAGCATCCGAGTACCAAGTCCCGGCCTTCATTTTAAATTATCGGGAAGTATCCGGGTACTTAGCCCCGACCTTTACCGGCTTGCTAGTATGACGAGCATCCGAGTACCCAATCTCGGCCTCAATCATACCGCGATAGAATATGTGAAAGCATGTTGAAATAGTTTAAATTTTGGTTGGGTAGTTTGATTGTATATTTTAGCTATTAGAAATCATGTTTTAGGCTTGTTATTGGTTTTTTTGGATATTTAAAAGCATGCGTATCTTGTCGTTATTTATTAGTATTATAAGGAGAGTTGAATGAGCATGTTGTGGATACTGTGGAGTATGTTGTCCTTAGTATGGGATGTAAACTTGCTTTAGATGCCCCAGCATCGCTTTGGTGGACTTAGATCCATGTAGAGTGGTGTAGCGGGCTAGTTCCTGGTAGTTTGGCCTTAGTTAGACGTTACCCTTGCTCTTAAAAATATCCTCATCCATAAATCGGTATAATCGTAACTTTCATGATGCGTTGGCCACACTAGATTTCGTGATTGCTGACTTTGGCTCCAGTTTCAGTTTTGGCGGCATATCGGTTGGCTCATTTGAGAAAAGATTTTTGGTACTATTGTATTCTAGTTGGGAAGTAGAATGTTTGGCATCATGGGATAAATTATCTGTGAGCATCCGAGTACCAAGTCCCGACCTCCATTTTGAATTATCAGGAAGCATCCAGATACTTAGCCCCGGCCTTTACCGACTTGCTAGTATGACGAGCATCAGGGTATCCAATCTCGGCCTTGATCCGGGTACCCAATCCGGAGCTCGACCTCATTATGTATTTTGGCAAGCATCCGGGTACCCATTCCCAGCCTTAGCCACTTTGAACATTCGAGTGAGCATCTGGGTCCCACTCCCGGCCTCGACCCCTAAGTCACCCCTAGATCAATTGAATCTTAGAGATTCTCGGTGTGGAAATGACTAACATCGCAGATTCTTGGTTCCTAGCCTTGGTAGTTATAGCTATTCTGTGTAATTGGCGGGCTTATGGGGGTTCGTCCGAGTTTTTATTTAACTTGCGCACGAGTTTTCCTGCTGGGCTTGTGGGGGATTAATTGGGTATAGTTAGTTGTAGATCTCATAGGTAGTACTCTTTCCCCTTTTTGATGCTTATATAGACTCCTATTTAGGCTATTCCTCTTTTTCATATTATTTTTACCTTTTCTGCTCATTCGGCCTATGATACCTACTGGGTACCTGTTGTTTTAGTACTCATACTATACTGTGCATCTACTTTTGTGATGCAGGATGGAGCACTAGCTACCACCGTGGTTAGATCAAGCCTGTTGTAGTCAGCTTCGGAGACTAGGGTGAGCACTTGGCATTTTTGGATCATTCTTGTCTCCTTCAGTATGGATGGCTCATCTTTTGCCTTTTGAGACTAGCCAGTTGTTGTATATATTTTTAGTCCACTTTTAGGACTTGTACTTATCGTTTATTTTGTAGCAACTCTATACTTGTGAATTTCAGGTTTTGGGAGGGATCTTTAGTTGTTTATATCATGTTTTGGTTTACTTCTGCTTTTTCTTTCTGTCTATTTTTATAATTCTCCACTCTTATTTAGTTTCTGCCCTCAAACCCATTACTTGAATTTCTGGGTTGACGAGTTGACTTACCTACTGGTGGGTTATAGTAGGTTCCATCATGACCTAAGGAATTGGGTCGTGACAATAGCTCACCCTGAAATCTTATGAACTTGAGACTGACTAGAGCTGAGGTCAAGCCGAATTCGGTGGAACACTTGTTGCACTCCATAAAATAAAATAAAGAAAAATACAAATGGGGGTCAGTACAGGACAATATGTACTGAGTAGGTATCATCAGCCGATTAAAATAAAAATCAATATGCATACAGTAGTAGCAGTAAATCAACCATAGCACTTAACAGGTGGTAACCAACAAGGTCAAGATCAAGTGACCACATAATGAACAATTATATAACCAGTCAACAATATCAAGACCACACATGAGTTATTGGAGATTGGGTAGCATTAAGTCATTTTAAGTTGTTCTTCTTTAATATTACCATGTCGGAATGTGACACCTGATACAATAATATCGTGTCGGCTTGTGACACCCGATTTAATATACCATATCGGAACGTGACACCCGACCAAATATAATTAATTTATCATTTTTTGTTATCACATTCCATTTTATTAATAATATTTCATCAAGCCTTCTTTATTCAAGGCACCATTTTTGATAGGGTAATTTCAAGATCATAGATTTCACGGTCTTGGGATTTCAGACCAATCACAACCACATATCAACCATCCAAACCACAATAATTAAATGCATAGTAAACTTCACACATTACTCAATGACTTTCAATCACTATTAAGAGTCTATCTATGATATAGAATAAAACTATAACCTACCTCAACTGAAGAACCGAAGTCAAGCAAGCTAATTCATCGGTGATTCTCCTTTCTTCGATGCCTCACGTTTCGAATCTATCAAGTATATAATATGCATAACCAAACGAACCTGTAGACACCAATATTATATATATGTTTAACCTAGACTCAATAACCCATCTAAATCTGTAATCAAATTCCTAAATTTTGATACCAACTAATACCTCAAGTCGCATATTCCTAAATCTTAAGCAACGGTTAAGTCTCAATTCCTTCAAATAATATAACACTAATAGCATTTATATAATACAATATACCTATTACTTAATTACTTATCCCAATATATCAAAACTTGAATTATAATATGATAATTAATAGAATAAGTTAAAACCAAAATTAACTATGACTTAATAACGCAGCAAGAGGGAATTCATAGAACCAATACCTATCTTAT